>NW_027286908.1:3765000-3770000 GCF_022747635.1 Hetaerina americana
CGTTGCATTCTTTTCATATGAGAAATTTAAATTTTGGTCCAATATCTGGGATTATTCATTAGTTTTTCTTGCCATATTTCCCAGGAATACTCCCCAATACTGACCGCTAAGCTCAAATATAATAAGTTTTACTCCGGGATCAACTACTTAATTTTTTAAATCAATTTATGCCACCAAATCCTCGTCGGCTTCCTGAGAGGTAAGCCATAGTTGATAATCAATACTTACTGAGTACTTCACATTCATTCGGCTGGAGACGACAGAGGATTGATCATCATCTTTCAACGGGAAAATGATTTCATTCGCCTTCTATTCTCTCATCTCGGAACAGTGTGTTCCCCTTGCTCCTATTCCGAAATTCACTCGAAATAATGGACTCAATCGCCTATTTCCACGTCGACACTTGGGCGGTGAGAGAAACTCACTCGTAGGATAAGGAAGTTCTTTTTCGGAAGAGGGCACGAGATCCCTAAGAGGTCAAGACCCAAAATGTCGGTCGGTCGTCTACACGCCGACTTCATTGGACACGTGTCATCTCGGCACGAATGTTTAATCAACTGGTGAGAATCCAATTAAACTCTTTAAGGCGAAACGAGTTTTGAGTCGGACCATACATTAAGGTTTGTACTCTCCTCTTCCTCATGACTCAATCTTTATCTAAACCTCAATTCTAGAAACATGTGGTGACAGAGGGCAAGCGCTTAGGTCACCAGCCATTGGGATAATCGGCAGTATTTCTAAGGTTGGGCATAAAATTATTGATTTTTGGTCATCTAGGGATTAGACCACTGGTAATGAATGTGTTATGGGCATGGTGCAAGAGTAGAAAATAGAATGTCATGGGGGATAGGATAATATATTCATAGGCCTGCTCGATAGGAATACACGTATCCTGCTGGCCGCAGCAGATGGCAGAGGGTGTTAGATCATCAGCCATGTGAGCAATTGGTGACTTTTGGAATCCGTTAAGTTCAGATTGTCATCATTTATGTTTCACAATGTTATAGTCTCGCATTGTGCGAGGGAAAAAGGATTTCATGTATTGACCAGTGTCGTAGCAGTGGTTAGAGTGCTAGCCTACTGACCTTAGGGTCTGGGTTCTATTTTCGGGGACGCCTCAGGGTACGCTTCACCCGAGCTGTTTGATTGTTACCAGTGTACCAGATACGAGTATGTATGTCTGTGTGTATATATATATATATATATATATATATACATTTACATATATATATATATATACACATTTTCATATATATATATATATATATATATATATATATATATATATATATATATATATATATTCATTCACATGGATATATATATACATACATACACACATATATAAATGTGAGTGTGTGTCTAGGTCGCGGTAGTCCCGGGGGTAGAGCGTCGGGCTATAGACTGGAGGGCCCGGGTTCATTTCCTGGGCAAACCTCTCTGGGCGCCTGCAGCTCCACCCAAGCGATGTGATTTTTCGGGTACCAAACCTTCCTGGGAAACCATTTAATTTAAAAAAGCCATCCACCAACCATCAAATTAGTTTAAAGGATTTTATGATAAGTACATCGGTCTGTCCGGCAGTCCCCTTTTCCCCTCATAGCAGTAGTTTTGAGGGGAGGCGACCGACAGCTGAGGTCATTTGCGCCATAGGGGATGGACAGGAAAGGATGAAGGGTGGAGAGAAACCCGGCGTCGGCATTAGCCTACTCTTTACGAAAGGCGCCAAGGGGTCCGCGGCTTAACGTCCCATCCGACGGACGGCGTACTCACTCAAAGTGCCCTCCACAAAGCACCTAAAGTAGGGATCGAGATACCTCTGAAAATATTCAACACCGCCGGGATTTGAACCCGGGCCCTCTGGGTGGGAAGCCAGTACGTTAGCCCCCGCACCATCTCGATCCCCCTTTTCCCCTCATTTTCCTGTTAATGGTCTCGCCTACCGCTACCATATTTCGGGCACAAATCAATCCGAGCTGTGTCACATTCTATCGCGCCCTTTCTCCTTCTGCCACGGTCCACCTAACCTCATCCCCCCTTCCCCCTTTCGATGACATCCTTCGGTAGAGATCTCTGTCTCCTGGGTCTACTTTTCCGATACTTTCGTTTTTTCGGGAGATCCAAGAGGAGGACAAGAATTTTCACGAGCCGGTGAACGCGAAGTGGGGTCAATACTAGGATTTCCCCTTCTCCCCCCCCCTACCGATATTGTTTTTCGAATAATTTATTCGCATTACATGAAATTCGAGCATCGTTTAATTTTATTTTATCTTTCCTTTCCATGCTAATACGTTTTCCTTTACATGCAGAAAGAATGTCAATCCCTACTCCTTTCGAAATGGTAAAATTTCAAACATTCTCCTCGGTGATATGGTTCCTCTTGTTCAATTAACTTCATTTAAGGTCCGATGAATACCTCGCCAGACTCACATTCTGGCTCGAAAACAACTTTTTTGCTGATTTAAATGGGAAATTTAGCTAGTAACAGCAAATAAAATGGCATCTGTTTCCATTTCTCAATCAATATCAAATGCAGCAATGCAAAAAAAAATTTTTTTTCAGATAGACGTTTCATGTCTGTTCATACTTTTACAACTCTGCAAGAAGTTGGTTATTTTACGTTTTAACAATGGTTAATCCTAGTTCAATTCCTTCATTTCAATTTTTTTGCAAAATATTAAAAGGAATTAAAACGCCTCAAACTTGGAATTCCTTCCGAAAAAAAACGACCCAAAATATAAGTTCTTAAGAAGAAGAACGAGGATAGACGTAGACTTGAGGCTTTTGAAATGTGGGTGTGGAGAAGAATGGAGAAGGTGAAATGGACAGAGAAGAAAACAAATGAGGAAGTACTTGGAATGGCGGGCGAAGAGAGGAGTTTGTTGAGAGAAATCCTATGGAGGCAGGAAAAGTAGATGAAGGGGGTATTGGCTGGCAGTGGGATGTTGAAGACTGTAATAGAGGGGAGAATGTTAGGCAAACGAGGAAAGGGAAGGAACAGGATAGGGATGTTGGACGGGATGAAAGGAGGAAGAAAGTACTCAGAGATGAAGAGGGACCTGATATAGAGTAGGATGATGGATTTTGTGTTTTGTTGGGAGTAATAAAATGTTTTTTTGGTAGTTGTGTCCATCCAAAAACCTACCTTAACCGGTAGATTACCTAATAATAATAATGTTGGAATATCATAATTAATTAATAATTGGCAAGTTTCCAACAAAAAAAACTATTAATGTGACCGGTTCACAATGTAACTACATCATCTGACGATGATGTAGTAGCATTAATAAATTTTATTTTCTGGAAAATTGCCAATTTTTAATTAAACCTTAAGACGAGGCAATAGTTTTTATTTTTCACCGGACATGCTTTTTAACTGTCAAGCGACTTTCGAGAGGAAAAAAAAACTTTGTGGACTCTGAAGTGAGTGAGCGTTCGATGCAAGGTTACTGTCGAGTGGGCTTGACGCTTATTAAGGTCAACAGCCACGCCGCAAAAGAAACTCAAAAGTTTCATCCCACGGATTGTGGGAGGGAAGGATAGCAGCAGTTTCGGGGAATGAATTAAAAAAAAAAGGAAATGAGGGAAAAGCTTATACTTTCGCGCCGGACAGATACGAGTCGAGCTTTTTGGGGGAATCGATTCGTGAGCGGAGGAAAAGCCAACCCCCCCCCCCATTACCCTCCCATGACAACCCCCCCCCTGCCTCCCCCTTATCCTTCGAATCACCAAAAATTGCCAACGAGCGGCAAGCATCACGATTTTCATGAAACCTTGAACGGGGGAAGACCGGCACACCTTTTGAAGGGTGCACGGGACACTTAAAACTAACTGGGAAAATGCAAACGATTCAATGGTGCGTAACTTCGACTCTGAAGGGAATGAATGATTGAACGTCCGCGTGGCAGGAATTCATCTTCATCAGCAATCTTCAATCCTGAAATTGTTCTAATCCAAGCAGTCACTTATTCTCTATTGAGTGTTCAACTTGCACTTCAAAGGTGTCTCCAATACATCTATAGTCCTCCTCTTTTGTCGTAGGAGTGCTCTTCCCACGTGGTGCTCATTTCTCTTCTTACTCTTCTGTACTCGTATACTTCCTCGTCCCTCACTGTGCCCGTTAATCCAATCTTCTTCAATGTATTCTTTGACCATTGCACGTAGTTGTCTACTCTACTTCATGAACGCCCTCCTAGCTTGATGTCGGTCAAATTTCTTCCATACCAAATTATTTACGGTGCTGCCCATGCGGATGAATGATCAATTCCTATTGCTCTAGTTTTACTCCTCGCCGCGTGATGTCTGCCTTCATATTCTCTTTCCGACATATACAATTATTCTACTTTTCTTCTTATTTGAAACTCTAATATCATATTTTCGCAGTACTATGTTCTTTTCATACAACATTTCTTGAAGATCCTTTTGCGTTTCTGCAACTACTGCGAGATATATATATATATATATATATATATATATATATATATATATATATATATATATACATATTATTTTTATTTATTAGGTGATCTACCGGTTAAGGAAGGTTTTTGGATGGTCACAGCTACTAAATAAATATTTTGAGATTCCTAACAAAATACAAAATCCAGTATCCTACTTTACATCAGGTCCCTCTTCATCTCTGAGTACTTTCTTCCTCCCTTCATTCCGTCCAACATCCCTATCATCTTCCTTCCCTTTCCTCGTTTTCCCAACATTCTCCCCTCAATCGCAAGTTTTTGTTCGCTAGGGCTATCTCCCTTCTCGATTTAAATTATTAATCACATTTATTCCGGAAAATTTCCTTCATATATATATATATATATATATATATATATATATATATATATATATATATATATATATATATATATATATATATATATATGTATACATACATATACACACATACAAGCACACATACACACATACTTATTAATATACATATATATATATATATATATATATATGTGTGTATATATATATTTATATATACACACACA